>NC_140579.1:581879557-581920557 GCF_964204655.1 Triturus cristatus | reverse complement strand
GAATAGTAGAGAGTAGAGTAATATAGAGTAGTAGAGAGTAGTATAGAGTAGTGGAGAGTGAGTAGTAGAGTAGTAGAGAGTGAGGAGTAGAGAGTGAGTAGTAGAGAGTAGTAGAGTAGTAGAGAGTGAGTAGTAGATTGAGTAGTAGAGAATAGTAGAGAGTAGTGTAATATAGAGTAGTAGAGAGTAGTAGAGAGTAGTGGAGAGTGAGTAGTAGAGTAGTAGAGAGTGAGCAGTAGAGAGTGAGTAGTAGAGAGCGGGTAGAGTAGTAATAGAGAGTAGTAGAGTAGTAGAGAGTGAGTAGTAGAGAGTGAGTAGTAGAGAGTACTAGAGTAGTAGAGAGTGAGTAGTAGAGAGTAGCAGAGAGTAGTAGAAAGTAGTAGAGTAGTAGAGAGTAGTAGAGTAGTAGAGAGTGAGTAGTAGAGAGTAAGTAGTAGAGAGTAGTAGAGTAGTAGAGAGTGAGTAGTAGAGGGAGAGTAGTAGACTAGTAGTAGTAGAGAGTAGTAGAGTAGTAGAGAGTGAGTAGTAGAGAGTTGTAGAGAGAGTAGTAGAGAGTATTAGAGTGAGTAGTAGAGAAGTAGAGAGTGAGTAATAGAGAGTGTGTAGTAGAGAGTAGTAGAGAGTGAGTTATAGAGAGAGAGTAGTAGAGAGAGAGTAGTAGAGAGTGAGTAGTAGAGAGTAGTAGAAAGTGAGTAGTAGAGAGTGAGTAGTAGAGTGAGTAGTAGAGAGTAGTAGAGAGTGAGTAGCAGAGAGAGAGAAGTAGAGTAGTAGAGAGTGAGTGGTGGAGAGTGAGTAGTAGAGAGTAGTAGAGTAGTAGAGAGTGAGTAGTAGAGAGTAGTAGAGTAATAGAGAGTAGTAGATTAGTAGAGAGAGAGTAGTAGAGAGTAGTAGAGAGTGAGTAGTAGAGTGTGCAGTAGAGAGTAGTAGAGTGAGTGGTAGAGTGTGAGTAGTAGAGTAGTAGCAGAGAGTAGTGGAGAGTGGGTAGTGGAGAGTAGTAAAGTAGTAGAGAGTGAGTAGAAGAGTGAGTAGAAGAGTAGTAGATTAGTTGAGTAGTAGAGAGTGAGTAGTAGAGAGTGAGTAGTAGAGTGAGTAGTAGAGAGTGAATAGTAGAGAGAAGTAGAGAGTGAGTAGTGGAGAGTAGTAGAGATTGTGTAGTAGAGAGTGAGTAGTAGAGAGTAGTAGAGAGTGAGTAGTAGAGAGTAGTAGAGAGTAGAAGAGCGTAGTAGAGTAGTAGAGAGTAGTAGAGTAGTAGAGAGTGAGTAGTAGAGAGTGAGTAGTAGAGAGTAGTAGAGTAGTAGAGAGTGAGTAGTAGAGAGTAGAAGAGAGTGAGTAGTAGTGAGTGAGTAGTAGAGTAGTAGAGTGAGTAGTAGAGAGTAGTAGAGAGTGACTAGTAGAGTGAGAAGTGAGTGAGTAGTAGAGAGTAGTAGAGAGTAGTAGAGAGTGAGAAGCAGAGTAGTAGAGAGTGAGGAGTAGAGAGTGAGTAGCAGAGAGTAGTAGAGTAGTAGGGAGTGAGTAGTAGACTGAGTAGTAGAGAATAGCAGAGAGTAGAGTCATAGAGAGTAGTAAAGAGTAGTAGAGAGTAGTGGAGAGTGAGTAGTAGAGTAGTAGAGAGTGAGCAGTAGAGAGTGAGTAGTAGAGAGTAGTCGTAGAGAGTATTAGAGTAGTAGAGTGAGTAGTAGAGAGTGAGTAGTAGAGAGTGAAAAGTAGAGTTGTAGAGAGTGAGTAGTAGAGAGTGAGTAGTAGAGAGAGTAGTAGAGAATGAGTTGTAGAGAGAGAGTAGTAGAGAGAGTAGTAGAGAGTAGAAGAGAGTGAGTAGTAGAGAGTGAGTAGTAGAGAGAGTAGTAGAGAGTGACTAGTAGAGTGAGAAGTGAGTGAGTAGGAGAGAGTAGTAGAGAGTAGTAGAGTGTGAGAAGCAGGGTAGTAGAGAGTGAGGAGTGGAGAGTGAGTAGCAGAGAGTAGTAGAGTATTAGAGAGTGAGTAGTAGACTGAGTAGTAGAGAATAGCAGAGATTAGAGTAATAGAGAGTAGTAGAGAGTAGTGGAGAGTGAATAGTAGATTGAGTAGTAGAGAATAGTAGAGAGTAGAGTAATATAGAGTAGTAGAGAGTAGTATAGAGTAGTGGAGAGTGAGTAGTAGAGTAGTAGAGAGTGAGGAGTAGAGAGTGAGTAGTAGAGAGTAGTAGAGTAGTAGAGAGTGAGTAGTAGATTGAGTAGTAGAGAATAGTAGAGAGTAGAGTAATATAGAGTAGTAGAGAGTAGTAGAGAGTAGTGGAGAGTGAGTAGTAGAGTAGTAGAGAGTGAGCAGTAGAGAGTGAGTAGTAGAGTGAGCAGTAGAGAGTGAGTAGTAGAGAGTAGTCGTAAAGAGTATTAGAGTAGTAGAGTGAGTAGTAGAGAGTAGTAGAGTAGTAGAGAGTGAGTAGTAGAGAGAGTAGTAGAGAGTGAGTAGTACAGAGTAGTAGAGAGTAATGGAGAGTAGTAGAGAGTAGTAGAGAGTGAGTAGTAGAGTGAGCAGTAGACATTAGAGAGTGAGTAGTAGAAAGTGAGTAGTAGAGTGAGTAGCAGAGAGTATTAGAGAGTGGGTAGTGTAGAGTAGTAGAGAGTGAGTAGTAGAGTGAGTAGCAGAGAGTATTAGAGAGTGGGTAGTGTAGAGTAGTAGAGAGTGAGTAGTAGAGAGTGAGTAGTAGAGAGTGAGTAGTAGAGTAGTAGAGAGTGAGTAGTGGAGTAGTAGAGAGCGAGCAGTAGAGAGTAGTACTAGAGTAGTAGAGAGTGAGTAGTAGAGAGTGAGTAGTAGAGTGAGTAGTAGATAGTAGTAGAGAGTGAGTAGTAGAGAGGGAGTAGCAGAGAGACAGTAGTAGAGAGTGAGTAGTAGAGAGTGAGTAGTAGAGAGTAGTAGAGAGAGAGTAGTAGAGAATAGTAGAGAGTAATAGAGAGTAGTAGAGTAGTAGAGAGAGAGTAGTAGAGAGTAGTAGAGAGTGAGTAGTAGAGTGTGCAGTAGAGAGTAGTAGAGTGAGTGGTAGAGAGTGAGTAGTAGAGTAGTAGAGTGTGAGTAGAGAGTGAGTGGTAGAGAGTGAGTAGTAGAGTAGTAGAGTGAGTAGTAGAGAGTAGTAGAGAGTGACTAGTAGGGTGAGAAGTTAGTGAGTAGTAGAGAGTAGTAGAGAGTAGTAGAGAGTGAGAAGCGGAGTAGTAGAGAGTGAGGAGTAGAGAGTGAGTAGCATAGAGTAGTAGAGCAGTAGAGAGTGAGTAGTAGAGAGTGAAGAGTAGAGAGTAGTAGGAGAGAGTGAGTAGGACACAGTGAGTAGGAGAGTGAGTAGTAGAGAGTAGTAGAGAGTGAGTAGTAGAGTGAGTAGAAAGTAGTAGTAGAGAGTAGTAGTAGAGAGTAGTAGAGTAGTAGAGAGTGAGTAGTAGTAGAGGGTAGTAGAGTAGTACAGTAGAGAGTGAGTAGTAGAGAGTGAGAAGTAGAGAGGGAGTAGTAGTGAGTAGTAGAGAGTGAGTAGTAGAGAGAGAATAGTAGAGAGTGAGTAGCAGTGAGAAGTAGAGAGTAGTAGAGTAGTAGAGAGCGAGTAGTAGAGAGTGAGTAGCAGAGAGTAGTAGTAGAGAGTAGTAGAGTAGTAGAGAGTGAGTAGTGGAGAGTAGTAGATTAGTAGAGAGCGAGTAGTAGAGAGTGAGTAGTAGAGAGTAGTAGAGAGTGAGCAGTAGAGAGAAGTAGTAGAGAGTAGTAGAGAGTAAGTAGTAGAGAGTGAGTAGTAGAGAGTGAGTAGTAGAGTGAGTAGTAGCATAGTAGAGAGTGAGTAGTAGAGAATAGAGAGTAATAGAGAGTAGTAGAGTAGTAGAGAGTGAGTAGTAGAGAGTGAGTAGTAGAGAGTGAGTAGTAGAGAGTAGCAGAGAGTAGTTGAGTAGTAGAGAGTGAGTAGTAGAGAGTGAGTAGTAGAGAGAGAGTAGTAGAGTAGTAGAGTGAGTATTAGTAGAGTGAGTAGTAGAGAGTAGTAGAGAGTGAGTAGTAGAGTGAGTAGTAGTAGTAGAGAGTAGTAGAGAGTGAGTAGTAGAGTGAGTAGAAGAGAGTGAGTAGTAGAGTAGAAGAGAGTGAGTAGTAGAGTAGTAGAGTGAGTAGTAGAGAGAAGTAGAGAGTGACTAGTAGAGTGAGAAGTGAGTGAGTAGTAGAGAGTAGTAGAGTAGTAGAGAGTGAGTAGTGGAGAGTAGTAGATTAGTAGAGAGCGAGTAGTAGAGAGTGAGTAGTAGAGAGTAGTAGAGAGTGAGCAGTAGAGAGTAGTAGTAGAGAGTACTAGAGAGTGAGTAGTAGAGTGTGTAGTAGAGTGAGTAGTAGAGAGTGAGTAGTAGAGAGTGAGTAGTAGAGTAGAAGAGAGTGAGTAGTAGAGAGTGAGTAGTAGAGTAGTAGAGTGAGAAGTAGAGAGTAGTAGAGAGTGGCTAGTAGAGTGAGTAGTAGAGAGTAGTAGCAGAGAGTAGTAGAGTAGTAGAGAGTGAGTAGTGGAGAGTAGTAGATTAGTAGAGAGCAAGTAGTAGAGAGTAAGTAGTAGAGAGTAGTAGAGAGTGAGCAGTAGAGAGTAGTAGTAGAGAGTAATAGAGAGTGAGTAGTAGAGAGTAGTAGAGTAGTAGAGAGTGAGTAGTATAGAGAAGTAGAGTGAGTTGTAGAGAGTAGTAGAGAGTGGGTAGTAGAGAGTGAGTAGTAGAGATTGAGTAGTAAAGAGTGAGTAGTAGAGAGTAGAAGAGAGTAGAGTAGTAGAGTAGTAGAGAGTGAGTAGTAGAGAGTAGTAGAGTAGTAGAGAGTGAGTAGTAGAGTGCGTAGTAGAGTAGTAGAGAGTGAGTAGTAGAGAGTAATAGAGAGTAGTAGAGAGTGAGTAGTAGAGAGTGAGTAGTAGAGAGTAGTAGAGTAGCAGAGAATGAGTAGTAGAGAGTGAGTGGTAGAGAGTAGTAGAGTGAGTAGTAGTAGAGTGAGTAGTAGAGAA
Source organism: Triturus cristatus (assembly GCF_964204655.1). Classification (NCBI taxonomy): domain Eukaryota; kingdom Metazoa; phylum Chordata; class Amphibia; order Caudata; family Salamandridae; genus Triturus; species Triturus cristatus. The sequence continues at coordinate 581,915,597 of NC_140579.1, read as the reverse complement.
TGAGTAGTAGAGAGAGAGTAGTAGAGAGTAGTGGAGAGTGAGTAGCAGAGTAGTAGAGAGTGAGCAGTAGAGAGTGAATAGTAGAGTGAGCAGTAGAGAGTGAGTAGTAGAGAGTAGTCGTAGAGAGTATTAGAGTAGTAGAGTGAGTAGTAGAGAGTGAGTAGTAGAGAGTGAATAGTAGAGTTGTAGAGAGTGAGTAGTAGAGAGAGAGTAGTAGAGAGAGAGTAGTAGAAAATGAGTCGTAGAGAGAGAGTAGTAGAGAGAGTAGTAGAGAGTAGAAGAGAGTGAGTAGTAGAGAGTGAGTAGTAGAGTAGTAGAGTGAGTAGTAGAGAGTAGTAGAGAGTGACTAGTAGAGTGAGAAGTGAGTGAGTAGTAGAGAGTAGTAGAGAGTGAGAAGCGAAGTAGTAGAGAGTGAGGAGTAGAGAGTGAGTAGCATAGAGTAGTAGAGCATTAGAGAGTGAGTAGTAGAGAGTGAAGAGTAGAGAGTAGTAGGAGAGAGTGAGTAGGACACAGTGAGTAGGAGAGTGAGTAGTAGAGAGTAGTAGAGATTGAGTAGTAGAGTGAGTAGAAAGTAGTAGTAGAGAGTAGTAGTAGAGAGTAGTAGAGTAGTAGAGAGTGAGTAGTAGTAGAGGGTAGTAGAGTAGTACAGTAGAGAGTGAGTAGTAGAGAGTGAGAAGTAGAGAGGGAGTAGTAGTGAGTAGTAGAGAGTGAGTAGTAGAGAGAGAGTAGTAGAGAGTGAGTAGCAGTGAGTAGTAGAGAGTAGTAGAGTAGTAGAGAGTAGTAGAGTAGTAGAGAGTGAGTAGTAGAGAGTAGTAGAGTAGTAGAGAGTGCGTAGTAAAGAGTCAGTAGTAGAGAGTAGTAGAGTGAGTAGTAGTAGAGTGAGTAGTAGAGAATGAGTAGAAGAGAGAGAGTAGTAGAGTGTAGTAGAGTGAGTAGTAGAGTGAGTAGTAGAGATTAGTAGAGAGTGAGCAGTAGAGTGAGTAGTAGAGTGAGTAGTAGAGTGAGTAGAAGAGAGTGAGTAGTAGAGAGTGAGTAGTAGAGAGTGAGTAGAGAGTAGTAGAGAGTAGTAGAGAGTAGTAGAGTGAGTAGAGAGTGAGTAGTAGAGACAGAGTAGTAGAGATTAGTAGAGTGAGTAGTAGAGAGTGGGTAGCAGAGAGTAGTAGAGAGTGAGTAGTAGAGAGTAATAGAGAGTGAGTGGTAGAGAGAGAGTAGTAGAGTGTGAGTAGCAGAGAGTAGTAGAGAGTGAGCAGTAGAGAGTAGTAATAGAGAGTAGTAGAGAGTGAGTAGTAGAGAGTGAGTAGTAGAGAGTAGTAGAGTAGTAGAGAGTGAGTAGTAAAGAGTGAGTAGTAGAGAGTAGTAGAGAGTAGAGTAGTAGAGTAGTAGAGAGTAGTAGAGTATAGTAGAGTAGTAGAGAGTGAGTAGTATAGAGAATTAGAGTGAGTTGTAGAGAGTAGTAGAGAGTGAGTAGTAGAGATTGAGTTGTAGAGAGTAGTAGAGTAGCAGAGAGTGAGTAGTAAAGAGTGAGTAGTAGAGAAGTAGAGTAGTAGAGAGTAGTAGAGTAGTAGAGAGTGAGTAGTAGCGTAGTAGAGAGTGAGTAGTAGAGAGTAGTAGAGAGTGAGTAGTAGAGAGTGAGTAGTAGAGTGAGTATTAGAGAGTGAGTAGTAGAGAGTGAGTAGTAGAGTGAGTAGTAGCATAGTAGAGAGTGAGTAGTAGAGAGTAGAGAGTAATCGAGAGTAGTAGAGTAGTAGAGAGTGAGTAGTAGAGAGTGAGTAGTAGAGAGTAGTAGAGAGTAGTTCAGTAGTAGAGAGTGAGTAGTAGAGAGTGAGTAGTAGAGAGAGAGTAGTAGAGAGTAGTAGAGTGAGTAGTAGTAGTAGAGAGTAGTAGAGAGTGAGTAGTAGAGAGTAGTAGAGAGTGAGTAGTAGAGTGAGTAGTAGAGAGTGAGTAGTAGAGAGTGAGTAGTAGAGTAGTAGAGAGTGAGTAGTAGAGATTGAGTAGAGAGTAGTAGAGAGTAGCAGAGTAGTAGAGAGTGAGTAGTAGAGAGGGAGCAGTAAAGAGTAGTAGATTGAGTAGTAGAGAGTGGGTAGCAGAGAGTAGAAGAGAGTGAGTAGTAGAGTAGTAGAGGGTGAGTAGTAGAGAGTAGTAGAGAGTGAGTGGTAGAGAGTGAGTGGTAGAGAGTGAGTAGTAGAGAGAGTAGTAGAGAGTGAGTAGTAGAGAGAGTAGTAGAGAGTGAGTGGTAGAGAGAGAGTACTAGAGAGAGTATTAGAGAGTAGTAGAGAGTGAGTAGTAGAGAGAAGTAGGTAGTAGAGAGTGAGTAGTAGAGAGTAGTAGAGAGAGAGTAGTAGAGAGTAGTAGAGAGAGTAGTAGAGAGTGAGTAGTAGAGAGTGAATTGGAGAGAGTAGTAGAGAGTGAGTAATAGAGAGTAGTAGAGAGGGAGTAGTAGAGAGTAGTAGAGAGTGAGAAGTAGATAGTGAGCAGCTCTACTGACTTGGTTTTTCTGGCTCTACAGCAGCTCTGCTGGCCTGGTTCTCTGGCTCTAAAGCAACTCTGCTGGCCTGGTTCAATGGCTCTAAAGCAGTTCTGCTGACCTGGTTTCTCTGGCTCTACAGCAGCTCTGCTGACCTGTTTCTTAGACTCTAGAGCAGCTCTGCTGACCTGGTTCTCAGGCTCTAACGCAGCTCTGCGGACCTGGTTCTATGGCTCCAAAGCAGCTCTGCTGACCTGGTTCTCTGGCTCTAGAGCAGCTCTGCTGACCTGGTTCTCTGGCTCAAAAGCAGCTCTGCTGACCTGGTTCTCTGGCTCTAAAGCAGCTCTGCTGACCTGGTTCTCTGGCTCTAAAGCAGCTCTGCTGGCCTGGTTCTCTCCCTCTAAAGCAGCTCTGCTGACCTAGTTTCTCTTGCTCTACAGCAGCTCTGCTGACCTGGTTCTCTGGCTCTAGAGCAGCTCTGCTGACCTAGTTCTTAGGCTCTAGAGCAGCTCTGCTGACCTAGCTCTTAGGTTCTAGAGCAGCTCTGCTGACCTGGCTCTCTGGCTCTACAACAGCTCTGCTGACCTAGTTCTCTGGCGCTAAAGCAGCTCTGCTGACCCGGTTCCATGGCTCTAAAGCACTTCTGCTGACCTGGTTCTCTGGCTCTAGAGCAGCTCTGCTGAGCCGGTTCTCTGGCTCTAAAGCAGCTCTGCTGACCTGGTTCCCATCCTCTAAAGCAGCTCTGCTGACCTGGTTCTCTGGCTCTATAGCAGCTCTGCTGACCTGGTTCTCTGGCTCTACAACGGCTCTGCTGACCGGATTCTTTGGCTCTAAAGCAGCTCTGCTGACCTGGTTTTCTGGCTCTAAAGCAGCTCTGCTGACCTGGTTCTCAGCTCTGCTGACCTGGTTCTCTACCTCTATAGCAGCTCTGCTGACCTGGTTCTTAGGCTCTAGAGCAGCTCTGCTGACCTGGTTCTCTCCCTCTAAAGCAGCTCTGCTGACCTGGTTCTCAGGGTCTAAAGCAGCTCTGCTGACCTAGTTCTCTGGCTCTAAAGGCTCTGACCATCCAATCATATCTCTGTAGTCCAACCCCGCCTCACACTAAATATACTTGTTAGCTCATCATAATGCGCAACTTAATGCATGAATAGATTGCTTTAAAAAGCTAAACACAGCTAAACACCAGAGAGTTCAGTAGTAGAGAGTGAGTAGTAGAGAGTGAGTAGTAGAGAGAGAGTAGTAGAGAGTAGTAGAGTGAGTAGTAGTAGTAGAGAGTAGTAGAGAGTGAGTAGTAGAGAGTAGTAGAGAGTGAGTAGTAGAGTGAGTAGTAGAGTGAGTAGTAGAGAGTGAGTAGTAGAGAGTGAGTAGTAGAGTAGTAGAGAGTGAGTAGTAGAGATTGAGTAGAGAGTAGTAGAGAGTAGCAGAGTAGTAGAGAGTGAGTAGTAGAGAGGGAGCAGTAGAGAGTAGTAGAGTGAGTAGTAGAGAGTGGGTAGCAGAGAGTAGAAGAGAGTGAGTAGTAGAGTAGTAGAGGGTGAGTAGTAGAGAGTAGTAGAGAGTGAGTGGTAGAGAGTGAGTGGTAGAGAGTGAGTAGTAGAGAGAGTAGTAGAGAGTGTGTAGTAGAGAGAGTAGTAGAGAGTGAGTGGTAGAGAGAGAGTACTAGAGAGAGTATTAGAGAGTAGTAGAGAGTGAGTAGTAGAGAGAAGTAGATAGTAGAAAGTGAGTAGTAGAGAGTAGTAGAGAGAGAGTAGTAGAGAGTAGTAGAGAGAGTAGTAGAGAGTGAGTAGTAGAGAGTGAATAGGAGAGAGTAGTAGAGAGTGAGTAATAGAGAGTGAGTAGTAGAGAGGGAGTAGTAGAGAGTAGTAGAGAGTGAGAAGTAGATAGTGAGCAGCTCTACTGACTTGGTTTTTCTGGCTCTACAGCAGCTCTGCTGACCTGGTTCTCTGGCTCTAAAGCAACTCTGCTGGCCTGGTTCAATGGCTCTAAAGCAGTTCTGCTGACCTGGTTTCTCTGTCTCTACAGCAGCTCTGCTGACCTGTTTCTTAGACTCTAGAGCAGCTCTGCTGACCTGGTTCTCAGGCTCTAACGCAGCTCTGCGGACCTGGTTCTATGGCTCCAAAGCAGCTCTGCTGACCTGGTTCTCTGGCTCTAGAGCAGCTCTGCTGACCTGGCTCTCTGGCTCTAAAGCAGCTCTGCTGACCTGGTTCTCTGGCTCTAAAGCAGCTCTGCTGACCTGGTTCTCTGGCTCTAAAGCAGCTCTGCTGGCCTGGTTCTCTCCCTCTAAAGCAGCTCTGCTGACCTAGTTTCTCTTGCTCTACAGCAGCTCTGCTGACCTGGTTCTCTGGCTCTAGAGCAGCTCTGCTGACCTAGTTCTTAGGCTCTAGAGCAGCTCTGCTGACCTAGCTCTTAGGCTCTAGAGCAGCTCTGCTGACCTGGCTCTCTGGCTCTACAACAGCTCTGCTGACCTAGTTCTCTGGCGCTAAAGCAGCTCTGCTGACCCGGTTCCATGGCTCTAAAGCACTTCTGCTGACCTGGTTCTCTGGCTCTAGAGCAGCTCTGCTGAGCCGGTTCTCTGGCTCTAAAGCAGCTCTGCTGACCTGGTTCCCATCCTCTAAAGCAGCTCTGCTGACCTGGTTCTCTGGCTTTATAGCAGCTCTGCTGACCTGGTTCTCTGGCTCTACAACGGCTCTGCTGACCGGATTCTTTGGCTCTAAAGCAGCTCTGCTGACCTGGTTCTCTGGCTCTACAACGGCTCTGCTGACCGGATTCTTTGGCTCTAAAGCAGCTCTGCTGACCTGGTTCTCAGCTCTGCTGACCTGGTTCTCTACCTCTACAGCAGCTCTGCTGACCTGGTTCTTAGGCTCTAGAGCAGCTCTGCTGACCTGGTTCTCTCCCTCTAAAGCAGCTCTGCTGACCTGGTTCTCAGGGTCTAAAGCAGCTCTGCTGACCTAGTTCTCTGGCTCTAAAGGCTCTGACCATCCAAACATACCTCTGTAGTCCAACCCCGCCTCACACGAAATATACTTGTTAGCTCATCATAATGCGCAACTTAATGCATGAATAGATTGCTTTAAAAAGCTAAACACAGCTAAACACCAGAGAGATAAGGTGCGTTGATGATACAGCAGAATTCCACATTTTGCGAGGGTGGGGGGGCTGAAGCAGGAGAGGCTGTCAGCGGCCATTACAAGCGTGTGGACGGCGCTGCAAATTAGAAAAAAAAAGTGCTTCGAGTCCTTTGAAGGAATGAGTGTAAATCCGCCCGCAAACGATCCAATCCCAGTGGGAGTGCCTAAAAGGAGACAGGGTGGCAACAAGGAATGATTGACATGCCCTCAGTGCAATCATTGCACTGCTTTAGGCCTAATTTGTGACGCCAAACGACGCGCACAAATGAAATCTGCAGGCAGAGCTGGGACGAGACTTCTTGGAATCGTATCGATTCCAAGAAGTCTTGTATGACGAGGGCAGCGCATGCGCTGCTGACGTCAGGCTAAGACCTAAAATGGGAGACACCGGGGACCGAGCAAATTACAGGCTGATTGCTCTCCTGGACATCCAGGCAAAAGGATATGCAAGTCTCCTTCTGCAAGATTTACAGGAATGGGTTGACGATAATGAAATCCTTCCAGCCTACCAATCCGGTTTTAGGCCTGGAGCATCAACGATGGATAACATCTTAGCTCTCGCTTACTTAGCAGAACAGTCCACTCAGAAAAAGCAGCTTCCACTCTTTGCATCCTCTGTGGACTACTCCGCGGCATTTGATGGCGTTAACCGGAGCCGGTTGTGGCGGAAACTGCAAAACTGGGGGGTACCACCTATACTGCTGAAAGCAATAATCAGCCTCTGCACCGGGACGTGGGTACAGGTGAAACTCGCAACGAATGCAGCCACTAAAAAGATCTCAACAGACCGAGAGCTGAAACAAGGCTGCGTACTGGCGCCCCTCCTTTTTAATTTATACACGGCGGACCTCAGCAATACATCATCCAAGGCTAACCTTCCATCTCCTAAAATTGGCTCGACTAAATTATTTTTAATGCAGTACGCGGACAATATGGTGTAATTGGACCACACCAAAACAGGCATGCAACGATTACTGGAAGCTCTAAACAAGTACAACAACATCAACGACCTTAGGGCGAATGCAGGAAAGACAAAGGTAGTAATATTTGGGAAGTATGCCAATAAACTCAGACAACATTGGAGAATGGGCATCTTGAAAATAGCAACAAAGACCAAATACAACTACCTTGGGATTTGGCTCACAAGCAATGGGAAACCCACGGCACACATTGCTTCCATGGAAACAAAAGCTAAGGCAGTGATGTATGCCCTATGTAAGCTGAACTCTAAACTAAGTGGCCCATCCACTAAATCCATCTGAAAGGTCATATGCGCTAAGCTGTTACCCTCTCTCACATACGGTCAACTAGCATTCCCTGGCGGCTTTTAGTAACATCTTGGAACAAGCCAACTGTCGAGCGTTTAAGCGAATCTTTCAAATACCAAAACATGCCCGGAATGCACTGCTCCGATTGGAATTCGGGCTAAACAAACAGAGCTACAAGCATTGGGCCTTGATTGTACGGTTCTATCGAGGGGTATGTGCGGACCTCCCGCACTCAATGAAAGCAGTCTTAAAAACCATTTTTGAGAAAGAAAATAACTCATGGTCCAATGGCCTGCACACAACCTGCACTGAATTGCACCTTGACATGTCCAACTGGCTTGATTTTATTCATCAGCCCGGTACCCTAAAATCGATTTTTAAAAAACAAGCTAGACTACTCTTTAAGGAAGAGGACATGAAGGAACTGAGGCTTTCCAGCAGCAACATCAGGATACTTGCCACCTCCTATAAAGACCGCCTAAGGCAGCCATATCTTGACGCCGCTTTAAATAAGTCAATTTTAAAGCGACTCTTAGCAGTGAGACTCATGGTGCTGCTGATAAAAGAAATTAACATGCGCTGGAAATCTTTAGATGTGGTCAGTACTTGCAGACTGTGCCAACAGTACGAGTAAACCATGGCTCACTTGGGCTGCATATGCCACTGCTTGGCACAGGCACGCCGCACTTTACTAAAACCATTTTCTTTTTTAAATATGGAACACGTACATGTCAAGATGCGATGAAACTTCTCTTCAATTTGGACATCCCAATGGAACTGGCAAGATTTGCGAAATTTGCACACAAGGTGAAAGAACTCTTGGCTAACACCTCGCACATCGCACTTCATTGAAATCTTCGAGGCTAAAGTATCGAATATGTACCTGCACAGTCGCCACAAAAAGTTTCCTTGGTCGCATATAGATGAGCGAAACTTTGCACTTTAATGAAAAAATTCTAAGTCACCGCCTTAATCAGAGATTAGAACTAATTGAAGGCTTTGACAGCTAACCATTTGCACTGTTTTAGTAGTTTTATCGTTAAATGAAATATTTCAAATCTATTTTATTCATGTATTAGAATGGTATATACTATTGGTTGAATACATACCGACCATAACTGAATTAATTAAGTGCTGTAATATCTCCGCTGGTTCTTCATTGTAACAATTTTAATTAACTGAAACAATAAAAATTCATTTCATTTCATTTTGCTAATAATAGTATTCTACCCCCCATCGGGTGGCAACGCGGTTTCTAGCTGGCTGCCCCTTCCAGGGGGGGAGTAAGTTCACCGCGCAGCTGTGCAATTTGCCACCCCACCCCCACGGAACATAAAGCTCCTTCTTAGCATGCTCCCAACCACCTAGCACCGAAATGCCCTTCTATATTGCAAAAGAGGCCTCGCGCGCCTAGGAACCACAGTCTCTGAATCGACGCCACTGCACAGAAACATACCCGCTTCTAACGTGCATTTCGTTTACACACACAGCCTCACCCAGAAAAGCTGCCGCATCTGCCCAATTAACGTGGGGGCTCCTCAGGCCCCGTTGGAGAGAATTCTGAAACTGCTAGCACAAAGAACTCGCAAAACATTCTAGAGGTGCATACCATAACTACATAAGGGGGGCTATTTCCCGTAGTAAAGAAGATCTTAAACCCAGGTTAACTCATTCTTCCTGCCTCCGTGGATATACAGCGTTTACTTACCACGTGCATCTATTCATTACAAGAACCCCGTTTTGAGGTATTCCATGTTATTGGAAAATTGAGGGTTGCATACTACCTTGTGCAATGTATCTGAAATCAATACAACACAGAAAACGAACAGATAAAAAAAAGTTTGTACCCGGGGCTGTGGGGCGTAGGGGTTGGTAATGTTCTTCTACAATGTGTTTGTGGGCAGGGGAGCAGTGTTCACCCAACATCTTGCTCAACGCGACGGGCAGCATTCCACCGGACACAGCTAATGTGGAGCAAAAAATGACATTGTTTGTGCACCAGGATTCTCACGAATATGACAGTGTGCTTTGTGAGAATCGTGTAGAGAGAGAGCTTGGGCACGCATTTCACCAGCAGTGTGTGCTGAGTGTTCTCCAAACAATTACTGGTAGCATTTGATATAGAAAGTCTCTATAACAATATTCCACAGGATGAGGCTTTATCCCTCCTTGAGATGGTTTTGAACAAAAGAGACAGACAACATCAAGTACCAACTGAGTTCAGTGCATCGTTGGCGTCGCTATGCCTGAAAAACAATTTCTTCAAATTTAACGATAACCTGTATTTGCAGGTTAAAGGCGTGGCTATGGGGTGTTGCTTCGCCCCAGAGATAGTCAATTTGGTAATGGATTGTTTTGAAGCTCAATATATCTTTAATGAATCCAGTGACTTAAAACCGAACATCCTACACTGGATGAGATATATAGATGATATCATAATGATATGGGAAGGTGATATCAATTCCTTGAATCAATTTCACGGCTGGTTGAATTATAGGACTCATGACTTGAAATTCAGGATTATGTATAGTAATGAGAAAATCAACTTTCTTGATGTTTGGATCACTGACCAAGGTGGTAAGTTAGAGGTGAGCCTCTTTACTAAACCCACCGATCGGAACACCCTTCTGCATTTTGAAAGACACCCCAGGAATCTAAAAGAAAATTTGCCGTATGGGCAATTCCTGAGGATCAGACACAATTGTACCAACAAAAGCGACTACTTTCACAAAGCAGACATTTTGCAAGGAAACTAATCGATAGAGGCTACCCAAAAAAACTAGTCAAGACAGCCCTCAAAAGAGCCTAATTCACTCCTAGAGAGGAATTGTTGATCGCCAAGTCTAAATCAGAGAACAGTCCCTTGACGTGCGTATTGACATATAATCCCAAGGCCAATAAAATCAAGAAAATAATTTTAAAAACTGGAGACTAGTAGAACATCTTGACATCCCCAGACCTTTGCTTGCTTTTAAGAAAGGGAAAAACATACAACAACATTTGGTTAAGGTAGCAAGACCAGAAACGCCCAACAAAGAAGTAAGAGAGATGCTGGGCCTCCCACCAATAGTGGGACACTTTAGGTGTAGTAATTGTGTAGCATGCAATATGGTGCAAGATTCTAAATTTGTGGAAATGAATGGACAAAAACATCAGCAGTTGGTATTTTCCAACTGCAACACAAAGAATGTCATTTATTGTGTAACATGCCCGTGCCAAAAGACATACATAGGCCAAACTACCCAACTGTGCATACTGCAACATAAGTCTAGGGTGAAGTGTAAATCGTTGGGGCACCTCTAGTGGAACATTATGAGGCAAATAATCACACTGAAAAGGAGATGTCTTGGTCAGTTTTATTGGTGGTGAAATGCCAGAACAGGGTTTCGTTGCCATTACAACTGAATAGAAAAGAAGCCATTATGAAAGAAAAATAGAAGACTGCTATCCATGGCCTTAATGATTGTGATGAGATTTGGGCACTGATATATATTCTCTAGAAGTATCTATTGTCTGAACAGTGTTGACTGCTTATCTTCATTGCTGAAATGTATATTTATAAGTCTTCAATAGAGATGTTGATTTGTAAATATTCTGTATATATTTGGTATAATGTGTTGATCTCGATTACACACGTGTTTGGAACCTCCGGGCAGATTTGTATATGTGTTTTAGTTGTATATATGTACTATAACTTTTTGCTTGTGATGTATCGAGTTTTTTCAAAATTGCTAATCTGACATACGTTTGAGCCTTTGGCCTTTTCACTTGATGGAGATTGCGTTTTTGATGCACTTTGGGTGTTGGTGATTTTCCTATTGTATTTCCTTTTGTTTTATTTTATATTTGCTTTTTATTACTTTTTGTATAGTTTATATTTCATCAGTTGTTTATGTTGAGATTCTTCCACTCAGCACCAGGCAGACTCCCGCGCTTGGTTGCTCGTGTATAGCAGTATGTTTTCTCGCTCCATGAATGGAACGATCACGTAACACTTTCCGGAATTTACTTTGCACGTCCGAGTGTTTAGTTCTGCACTGCGGCTCGTTGTGATACAGGGCTCTGGAGTAGGGTGGAATCCCGGTTCGATAGGATTATTCTTTGAAATACGGGTAAGCCTCATTTAGCTTTTATTTTATTTTAATATTGTGGGAGTTTGTAGAAACTCATTAGCCTTATTTGGCTGAAACTTTTGCCCGTAGAATAAGACGGTGATTTTTCCCGTTTCCACTGACCACGGTTGGATTAATGCGGATCTGAAAAAAGGTTTTCATTTCCACTGAGTTCTTTAAAGAATTATGACCTGGGCTTTCACCACGAATAAGCTTTATTAAAGCCACGTGAGTTGGATAGTTTCTTAGGGGTTTCTACACAACGTAGGGCAATGTGGGATTTTAACGAGTCTCCCGTTTTCCTTATATCTCCTCATAGCATATGCTGACTTACTAGAGGCAAGTCGTATCCTAGTTTTTCTCCACATTCATCAAAGGAGATTTTAAGGTATTGTTGTAACCTGCTCTTGCCACAGGGTGCAGTTGAGGTGCTTGGGCATGTTGTCACTATTATTATTGTTCATTATTATTTTTTATCTACATCATTAGGTGAACTGGATCGTGAGTTAGGTAGTGGAAACTCTAGCAAATATAAAGAACGTCCGTTTTGGTCAGCCCGCAGCTTATAATAGTGAGTGTTACTTCCCTATGTGAACAGTAGAGTGCAGTTTGGGGCATGCTTTAAGGGTGTTATCTATACCCTGGGAATGCAAATGGTAGATTTGATTTTTTTTGCATGTGTAGCCATTAGATAAGATTCGCTAGTATGGCACATTTATTACACACTTTGACTTTTAAGACGCGTGGGTCCATTGGTTTATTCTTTTCTATATTTTTTTATGTCACCTTAGATCACTTTATTTTATTTGCTTGTAATATTTTCCTTGATTCTCACAAATCGGTGCTGGTGCATGGATACCATCTTTGGTAGTAGTATCTATTATAGTTGTAACATTGTTCCGTAGGTAATGGCTGTACAAACAATTGATATATATGTACATATTGTACACTGTGTTTGGTGCATTATAGATTTTCCTTACACCCCCGTCCTGAAGAGACACAAATAAAGGGGTCGAAACGCGTAGACCACCAGATAAGGAGGAACCCATTGTTCACTAAAGTGGCGGATAGCTTATTCTGGACAGATATAAAGAATATGTAGAGGTAGGTGGAACTGTGTTTCTCTCTTTTGTACAGTAGGGTTACCTCACAGTGGACCGCAACAGAAATTGTGTGTACGGACACTGGTTGTTACAAAGTATTGGGGCCTAGGAAATGTCATTGATTTTGTATATATGTTGTCTAAACATGTTGTATGTTTATGTAAATTGTTTTGTTGAATATGTGTAAAGAAAATGAAAAGTCCCAACCAGAAATGATATAAGAAATTAAATATGGTTGCGACAGAGAATGATTTTTGAATGTGATTTATTATAGATTAATCCTAAACCCAATTCATTGGGATACAGACCCCATACGCTGGAGTAATTAAAGGTACTCCTCCGCAATAATGTTATAATATTGGTTCCTCCACTTCCTTTTCTTCTTTTTGAAAAGAGTGTTCTCCAAGCAGCGCCGCATGTGGCGGCGGAGCAAGACCGACAGCAGATTTGTGTGTGAAGGGGACAGTGTTTTCCCAGGAGTGTGGGGGAGGGTACTCTCAGCTGGGTAGTGTGTGTGTGGGGTGGGGGAGTGCGCGCAATATTTCCCAACAGCAAAGTGCGGCACTGTTTCCCAAGGTTGAATCTGCGTGAAGTGGTGTCTCTTGAGCTCAGATGGATGCAGGGGCAGTGCAAATCAATGGAGGCTTCCAAAAACAAGTTACGTGTGCTCTGAGGCGGGGGGGGCTAAAGCGAGGAGAGGCTACCTGAGCGGATGAGTGCTCCGAGGGGGGGGGGGCGCTGGAGCGAGGAGACCTCAGTATGCAGGGTAGTGCCTGCAGACGTTCTTATCTTTAGGGGGGGCCATCTGTTTCTAATTAGCATGGCCACCAAAGGCCATGCTAATTAGAAACAGATGGCCCCCAATAAAGATAAGAAAGTGCTTCACGACAGCCGTGAAGCAGATGACTCAGTCCGGATGGGCCGGACGAAAGGGAGAAAAGGCAGTGGCCAAAAAGCATCATTTTCAATGGGAAGCCAGCGTTTAGCATAAACGCTGACGCGACCCAATGAAAATGATGGGCGGGGCTTCAAGTCCTATGCGAGACCTAAAAACAATAAAAATCCACTTAACCTCTTCTGTGCCCATGACGAGATGGTCTCGACATGGAGCACAGTCGCGCTGTGCCCATGACGAGACTATCTCGTCATGACACCCACCCACTAGGGAAACGCCAGGCACAGGAGGGGGAAAAGGCCTGGCACCCAAAGGGTTAAAAACTCAAGGATACAGGGACATTATAGTAAGGATATAACATTTTAAAAACCTTAGAAAGTCACTTAAAAAAACAAAGGTTATAGGGAAATTGTAGTTTGGAAAAAGAATTTTAAATAACATAGAAATTCACTGTGATGTCATTAATAATGTCATTTGAGATGTCATCAGTGATGTCAATGACCATGTCATGAGTGATGTAATTTTTGAGGTCATAAGTAGTGCATTACGGGGGCATAAGTTATAGTTAACTCAGATAATTAGAACTGCTGATTTACTATGGTTTTGTATAAGTGAAATCTGAGCCTAACAACAATGTCCCTGTAACCTTAGTTTGTTTTAAAACTCTATCACCTAACTATAAAGTCACTGCAACCTTAATTTTTTAAGTGAATATAAATACACACACTCATACATATATATATATATATAAACACAACATACCATATATTGATCCATACCTGTGCCGCCGCTTCACAAGTTGGGGAGAAGGACTGCGTGAGGGGAAAAAAAAAAAATATATATATATATATATACGTACCTACCCTTTTCCCCTTGGTCTCACCATCACGAATCACCAAGTCAGTAACTTTTTGCATAATTATGTGGTTTGCGATGAACTGCAAGACAGGGTCTGTCTTACGAGTCAGACTTTTAATCACATCACCTTGAGTCTACCATCAATCAGTCTCAGATTCCATTTATGAATTATGATACCAGTGACAATAACGAAGGCACTAGCCAACCATTGTATGCCAGAAGCGTGTAGAACTGTATAGGGCTGGGCATTACTGGATGAAGCCACACAACACTAGGACCATACAGCAAACTTTGGGTTGCTATTATAGCACTATGAGTCTGCCATCAGCAGATACTTTTGTCTGTGAGTCTATGTATCCATCTACTGATCAGGATATCAGTGACAACAACGAAGGCACTTGCCAATCACTGCATGTTTAGAGTGCGCAGAACAGTACATGGCTGGGGATTCCTGCATGAAGCCACATGGCACCATGATCACACGGTCAACTTTGACCCCACTAGACTTGCATAACAGTGGCCTTGCAACCACTCTGGCTGGAGCGGGCAGTCAGGACCACCAGGGCACTATGCCGATATGCACAGGGCTCCCTTCATTATTAACAATCGTTGGAATAGTGTTGATTGATAATATCAGTACTAGCACTCTTGCAAGTAAGCTCTTACACACTGGTGTGTGACTCTCAGGTTACGGACATTTACCGCAGGCAATGCTTCTCCTGCATAGCATTGTGCTTTTAAAATTATGATATTGATAAAGTTTTGTTGACTTTGAATACGGACTAACGGAACTAGGATGGCAGTCAGCTGACTGCGCCACAGTGTTTAACATTGCGCTATATTGCCCACAAGTGCCGTCTAACCATCACTAACAGTGGAGACTGTGTGTGTGTATATATATATATATATTCACTTAAAAAACCATAGGTTTCACACATGTTATAGTTAGGTGGATATTTCACTCGTAAAAAAACCAATGAAATTCCCCCGTTATAGTTAGTTGAGATAACTATAACTCGCGCGCCCGCAATCCTCTGCTCATGACGTCACATATTACATCACTCATGACATGGTCCGTGGCATCACTCTTGACATCACTGATGACATCATCCTTGTGATAGAGTGGCGGTCGCGCGAGTTATAGTTATCTCAACTAACTATAACGGGGGAATTTCATTGTGTTTTTTACGAGTGAAATATCCACCTAACTATAACATGTGTGAAACCTATGGTTTTTTAAGTGAATTTGCAAGGTTTTTTAAATGCTAATTCCTAACTATAACGTGTGTGAAACCTATGGTTTTTTCAGTGAATTTGTCCGGTTTTTTAAATGCTAAGTTATGTATGTATTAATATTTTTTATATATATTTATTTTACAATAAACTACATATTACATTTTTTAAAAAAAAATTTTTATGGTTTTTCACCGTGCGCGCACCCCCGCGATTTAAAAAAAAAAATGTAAATGTTTTTTTCTGCCTTCGGGGTCCTTCAGGGACCCTCTGACAAGGGCTAGGGGGTCAGGAACTCTCTACCCTGCCCCCTTTTCACGTTCGCCACCTTCCTTTTCCACTCTCTCACTGAAAACAAACAAAATGGCGGCCGACACTTCCTGATTTCGACCGATTCGAACGTTGACTGACATGTAACAACCAATCAGAATTACGCACGCGCACGTAAGGGTGCGCGCACGGTGCGCGGCTATAGATATGTATGTGCTTTTAACTGCAATTTTCTCGGGAACTACTGAACAAATTGACTCCATATATGCAAAAGGCACATCCCTGACCTGAGGACTACCTCTCTGCCAAATTTCAAGTAATTCTGTTCAGCCGTTCGGGCTGTACCTTCGACTAAAGGTCCTATGGGAAAATGCATGGGGAAAACGTGTTTTGGGACCCCCCTTTTTTCTCGGCCCCTGCTTGACGAATCGCCCCGAGACTTTCAGGGTAGGAGCTGAGCGCAGCGCCCCATTAGTTTTGAAAATTTCGCGAAGATTCGTCAACCGGCGCAACAGTTATTCAAAATAGAATTTTGAGATTTCCTATGGAAACACGGTCCTAACTATAACAATCTACTGGCGACCGCCAGTAGATTATATATATATATATATTCGCTGAAAAAACCATAGGTTTCACACATGTTATAGTTAGCTGGACATTTTACTGATAAAAAACCAATGAAATTCCCCCGTTATAGTTAGTGCAGGCAACTATAACTCACGCGACCGCAATCCTATGCTGATGCTAATACTGTATTTAGACACTTATTTGCCTATGTCTTCTTCCATTAAATTTTAGCTATACATATATTACAAATATTTTTTTTTCATAAAGACACATATGTCATCAGCAGAGGATTGCGGTTGCGTGAGTTATAGTTGCCTGCACTAACTATAACGGGGGAATTTCATTGGTTTTTTATCAGTAAAATGTCCAGCTAACTATAACATGTGTGAAACCTATGGTTTTTTCAGTGAATTTGCAAGGTTTTTTAAATGCTAATTCCTAACTATAACGTGTGTGAAACCTATGGTTTTTTCAGTGAATTTGTACGGTTTTTTAAATGCTAAGTTACTTTACGCCATTCGTGGACCGCGCGCCCACTTTACGCAGTTAGTGCCGTGGATGGGCCATGTATGCTCGATGCGCTTCGCGCACCGTGCGCACGTGGTGGACATATTATGCGCTTCGTTGTGAAAGATAAACATTTATATTCAGTTTAAAATACACTTGTTATATGCCATGCACAAATGGTGCCCTTCGGGCACCATTTGCACACGGGGTGGTGAGAGTGTGGTTAGTTTTTTTTTTTACAATTTTTTTTACCGTACGCGTACGGTAAGCGTAATCGGCGAATTTTCGTAAAAAAATAAAAATGAATTTTTGCCCTTGGGGGTTCTTTGGGGACACATTTAGCAAGCCTAGGTGGTTGGGAGCTGTCTAAACAGTCCCTTTACATGTTTATTCTCTTTATTTTTCATCCCCCCCTCAAAGTCCGAGAGAGAAAATGGCGGCCGCCGCTTCCTGGTTTCAACCGATTCGAATGTTTACTAAGATCTAACAGCCAATCAGAATCGCGGTCGCGCACGTCACCGTACGCGTACGGTAAGCGCACCGTAAGCGCACCGTAAGCTGGCTCAGATATATATATTGATTTAAAGGCTATTTTCTCAGAATCTACTGAACAGATTTACACCAAACCTACAAAAGGCACTTCCTTGACCTGTAGACTACCTCTCTGCTAAATTTCAAGGAACTCTGTTCAGCCGTTCGGGCAGTAGCTGTGTCTAAAGGTCCTATGGAAAAATGCATGGGAAAAACGCGTTTTGGGACCCCCCTTTTATCTCAGCCCCCGCTTGACGAATCCCCCCGAGACTTTCAGGGTCGGAGCGGAGCGTAGCGCCCCACCTATTTTGAAAATTTCGCGAGGATTCGGCGACCGGCGCCAAAGTTATTCAAAATAGAATGTTGCGGTTTTCCTATGGAAACAGGGTCCTAACTATAACTACCTACTGGCGACCGCCAGTAGGTTATATATATATATATATATATATATATATATATATACACACACACACATATATATATATTTTTGCATTAGGCTTTAACACTGTAACAGCTAGTACCTGTGTGCACTTTCAACAGGACCGGCAATGCAATGTGTATTATGGCTGTTACCATTTCAACATGTACACCCTTCCCGAAATGTTTTTGGTGATTGTCCTATGTTGATGTTCATGCAACCCACCATGCGTTATAAGTTACCGTTTTTTATGTGCACATTACACGTGATCAAGGCTTCGGAAGAAGTTGAAACGAGTTGTGTAATAAACACTTTTGCGGAACTCTACTTGTGTGGGATTTGCTTGTCCTGAGAGCGCACAGAATTTGGTTGTCGAAAGGAATATGAGAGCCGGTGTTCTCCGCCGGAGTGTGTGGCAAGGGTATTTTTAGGGTTTAAGGTGGATATGGGTTTTTTGGGTGGCAAGGATAACTTTAGGGTTTAGGGTGGGTATGGGTTTTTATATACATTATTTGATATGTGCATAGTAAACCCACTGGGGCGGGATAAAGCTATAAATAATAGGAGTTGGAAACACAAATATGGTTTATCATTTAAGTTAACCATGAAGTGGTTCTGGTATTACAGTGCCTTTAATATATCTAAAGTGTAACAAGGGAAGCCGTTTTGATGAACTAGTTAGGATCAGTCACAGTGTTCTTTGATTTAAGGGGCAGTTTAATATTGGGAGCAGGTCTCTCTCTTGAAGATCCACCATTGCTCAAACAGAGGCATGGGCAGTACTATTTAGAACACTCCTAATAAGCGTAGCAGGCAGGGCATAGTTCACACATGAATTGTTATTAATGAAAATGATACAATTATAGAATGATTTGGATCAATTGTGAATATACACGTCAACCACAAAGTGTTGCCAGCCATCTTGGGACTTGGACCTAGCTGAGTCCCCCAAAAATTATTAAAAAAAAGAAAAAGGGGGCAGGGTAGGAACAGGGTGACCAACTGTCTTTAAATGTCATGGACCGTCCATTATCTTGGTGTCACGTCCATTGTCTGTCATTACTCCTATTACGGACTCCTTTTGTCAGTAATTTTGGGGTTTGCAGCAAGTTGTGCTGTTCCCTTGTGAGAAGCCCCAAGAGTTTAAAAGTTCTCACTGTTGGGACCAGCTCTCACTTCTCTTTTAAACTCTAGAGTCTTAACCAGCACCTTCCCTACCTTGCAGACTGTAGACTGGCCCATTGTCATTCTGACTTCGGCTGATTATCACATAAAGAATGACAAAGGGCCCTATTGTAGTTACAGCATGATGTGTGCATTCTCCTGCATCTGCCTAAGGCATGGCATTCTGCTTTTGTCGAGGAGCCATGCTGAAGGACTATACTGCATCCGACAGGATAAAAGGCAAAGACTTACGAGTGCTTTGTGCGCCTGCAATTTTCAGGCCATAACAAAAATGTCTATTTTAACTCTGGTGATTAATGTATCTCTTGGAGAGATCGGAGTTTTCATGAATCCCAGTTTTGAATAACCATAAAAAAGCACAGAGTGATAATGCATCTGTTGCAAAGCACAACGTGTAACACAGAGATCAAAGAAATCATTTGATAATAAATATTTTTTAGCAAGGACAACCCCAACACTAGGTTATGTTTTAAATCCTGAGTTTGTATTTCTCCAGGGCACGCACTCTTAACATTTAGGCTGGGCCACTGGAATTATGCGATTGTTCGGTTGCAACGTTTTTCGTATGGTTGTGGATTTGCCACAAAATCCATCATCAGCTGTATAATCTGAAAATTCTAATTTAATAAAATAGTTTCTAGCTCAAATGGTTAAAAAAAACTACAAACGCAGTGGAACTTGTTGCAAAGGTTGACTGGTCCCCTTTCTTTTGCATATTGCTATAGTTGAGTGTTAAACTGCTACTAATGAGGTGCAACCTATGGCCAGAAAGTTTAAAAAGTGTAAAAATGAGAACGGAAAATGCTACTTATCCAGTATGCATCTGTTCTTGGCATGTAGAGCTGTAGATCCAAATGCTTTGCATAGCCTGCCATCTAGTGTAGTGGAGAGGTGTGGTGCAGCAGCCAGGGCAGCTGCCTTCGGAGCACAGGGTTCACGGTTTGACCCCCGGCTCTGGCGGCAGCTCAGCACCATGTGACTCTGGGCAATAGCTCACTTAATTTCCACTACGGCCCCCAGCGCCTTGTGATCCGCAAGGGTGAGTAGTTCGCGCTGTACAAATACAGATATATTATTTATAGTGTTGGGTCCGGATGTTTGCACTTTGTTTTTCTTCGAAGAAGTCTTTTTGAGTCATAAGGTAGGTGACTCCTCCTCTGGTGATAGTGCGCATGGGCATCGACTCCGTTGTTAGATTTTTTTCCCACAGAGTGATGATTGAGATAGTAAGAGTAGCAGAAAGAGATGTCCATGTATATATGTATCTAAGTAAGATGTCACTGCAACACGTATAGGTACCTGGGGAGGCGGGTGGGCGCATGTGAATCTACAGCTCTACATCCCAAGAACAGATGCATACTGGGTAAGTAGCATTTTCCCGTTGAGGCATGTGAGCTGTAGATCACATGCTTTGCATAGACTATACAGCAGTGATCTCCCAAAGCGGTAGCTAACCTGTAGCTGTTGCAGTCGTTTGAAATAGTGTACGTAAAAACTGTTTGGCCCACACTAGCTTGCTGTCTTGCTAACACATCTACACAATAGTGTTTTGTGAATGTGTGTGGTGTAGACCATGTTGCAGCTTTGCAAATGTCATCTATGGATATATTTTCTAAAAATTCCATAGAAGCCCCTAGTTTGCGTGTAGAGTGCGCTCTAGGGGAAATTGTTAATGTTCGTTTTGCTTTTGCATAGCATGTTTGAATGCACTTGACTATCCACCATGCAATACCTGATTTTGATATGGGACTGCCTTTATGTGGTGGAGCAAAATCCACAAATAGTTGTTTCGTATTACGGAAAGGTTTTGTCTTTTCTATGTAGTAGAGTAATGCTCTTTCCGCATCTAAGGTGTGTAGAGCACGTCATGCTACAGAATCTGGTTGAGGGGAGAACACTGGCAACTCACCAGATTGGTTGATGTGATAGGCAGAAATTACCTTTGGTAGAAATTTAGGGTTGGTCCGAAGAACCACTTTGTTTTGGTGTACTTGTAAAAATGGTTCTTCTATGGCAGTGTCTGAAGCTCACCCACTCTTCTCAGTGATGTGATAGCTATGAGGAAAGCTACATTCCAAGTGAGAAATTGTAGCTCACATCTGTGCAATGGCTCAAAAGGTGGACCCATCAGTCTGGTGAGGACAATGTTGAGATTCCACACTGGAGCAGGTGGAAGTCTTGGGGGAATGACTTGTTTAACTCCCTCCATAAATGCTTTAATGACAGGCACTCTGAAGAGAGACAAATACTGTCTATTCTGAAGGTATGCAGCTATTGCAGCAAGATGTAAGCGTATGGATGTGTACACTAAGTTTGAACGCTGTAGATGTAATAAATAGATAATGTTTTGAACTGAAGCATCAAGTGGTTTGATTTGATTTTTATTACAGTATATGACAAACTCTTATGGTAGGATGTCTAGCCTCTTTGATAATGTTCCAGCAGTCTGGCGTGAGATTGAGGTAGCCAAACTCTAAGACTTCAGGTGCCAGATCGTAAGGTTGAGATGACTGGGATCTGGATGTCTTATTTCTCCATGGCTTTGCGCGAGGAGATTGGGTGTAAGATGTTTTTGGCATTTTGCGTTTAGGTGTGTGGTGAACAGATCTATGTCTGGGCAGCCCCACCTCTGAAAGAATGGGAGGAGAACTTAAGGGTGGAGTTCCCACTCGTGGATCTGTGGTGTTTGACGACTGAGCAGATCTGCAATTTGATTGTTTAGTCCAGGAAGGTGTTCTGCGAAGAGATACATTTTGTGACGTATAGCCCACCTCTAGAGGATCTGTGCTACTTGTGACAGCTGGAGAGAGTGTGTTGCCCCCAGTTTCTGTATGTAGTACATTGCGGTCATGTTGTCTGAACGTATCAGGACAGTTTTGCCTACTAGATGAACTTGAAATGCTTTGAGCGATAGAAAAATTGCTAGAAGCTCTAGATGATTTATGTGAAGCTGCTTTTGTTGCAAGCTCCACATGCACTGAATTGTGTGCGTTTGGAAATGAGCTCACCAACCAGAGAGCGACGTGTCTGCTGTTAGTACTATCTGTGGAACCAGGTCGATGTAGTGCCACCTTTTTGAAAGGTTTTGTGGATTCCACCACTGCAGAGACCAATGGGTGCGGCCGCCCACCAACACTAGATCTGATAACAGACCCTGAGCCTGGTTCCTCTGAGGTGGTAAGATTTCTTGAAGGGGACGCATTTGAAGTCTTGCGTAGGGGACTATTAGGATGCAAGACGCCATCATCCTATTAACTGCATGAACACTCGAGCTGGCAATGAGTGTTGAGGCTGAGACTGAGAGAGTAGAGTCTGCATACTGTGGGTTCTGGCCAGATTGGGGTAGGCCAGAGCCGTTTGTGTAGTGGATGGTTTGAGATGGGACTTGGACAGATTTACTGTGAATCCAAGATCGTGGAGCAACAGCACTGTTTTGTGAGTGTAACTTAGACAGCTTTGTTGCAAGCTGGCTTTTATGAGCCAGTCGTCTATGTATGGGAAGACGTGATTGTGTTGTCTTTGTAAATGAGCTGCGACTACTGCCAGGCATTTGGTGAAAACACTGGGTGCAGTGGTTACTCCGAATGGGAGCACTTTGCATTGATAGTGCTGGTCCGCTACCAAGAACCTGAGGTATTTGCGGTGAGCGGGGTGTATTGTGATATGGAAATAGGCGTCTTTAAGTCCAGGGTGGACAGAAAGTCACCTTGCTGAAGGAGCGGAAGCACTTGTTGGAGTGTCACCATATGAAAGTGATCCGACTGAATGTATAGATTTAGTTCTCGGAGGTCTAGTATGGGCCTGAGAGAGCCGTCCTTCTTGGGAATTAGGAAGTACAGAGAGTATACACCGGCCCCTTGATATTGTAATGGGACTGGTTCTATAGCTCCTTTTCCTAACAGAGGGAGAACTTCTTGCTTGAGAAGGTTGAGATGTTCTTGTGACATTGAGTGTGATCTTGGAAGAACTATCGAACTTGAAGCCCATGACCACAGACGGCTCGTTTCCTTGAGAGGGGCCAATCATAGCTCTGATCAGCATTTAAATACTGGTGAAATCTTGCGGTCATACTTCGAAGGACTTGGAATAAGCTCACCAGTAGCTGTTATCGAGCTGATATTTTGGATTCTGCTTGAACACTGACCATAATCTTTACTGGCAGATTCCTAATTTTCAGAACATAATTGGATCCCGAAGAGTTACACGTAATGTGTACATTCAATGACGAAAGATGGGTGGATAACAACGCGACTATTTAATTTACTTAGAGAGCCTTGAGGAAGTCACTGGAAGTGACGAAACACGTGTCGGCTGTACTTGTGCATGCTGATCAGGACTGATCTATATCATTAAGTTTGAAAGAATGTCTTGTTATCTGAACTTGTTTTAGAACTGAGGCACTTACAGTCCTGTCAGAAATTGGTTTGCACACATTAAATGGAAGTAATTTTGTATAAACATATCTTTTTTGTTTTCTTGTGATATACTGGACCCCTGTACATCAGATAGCAACTTATCAAGGTCATTTAAATGGAATTTAAATGTTTTGCGTGCCGGGGTATATTCTGTCATATCTTATCAACACACAGTGACTCCTGTTGATCCCTGTGTGTTTCTGCACCCAAGGTAGTAGGGTACATTTTGCCCTTAATGGCACCATTAGACTTTTTCCTGCTGCTGGCTACATTTGGAGAGTTTTTATACACCTGGTAGTCCAGTATATATGTATAATCATTGATGTGTGAGCCCTGTATACACTACTACTGTTTTCTGCAATGTTTAGGGGAGTGTCTGTAAGTTCCAGGCAGTAACCATATTGGATAAATTGTAGAGCCCATTTGTCTGAGGTGATTGTATTCCAGAGCACAGCATATGCTAAGAACCAAAGAGTGAGCCTGTGGGGATTAGGAGTCAGAAGGAGCTTTGGAAATCCAGTGTAGAGTGTAGAGTGCAGAGAGTAAACAGGAACATCAGGGAATCTCATGGTGAAAATTAGAGTTTTCAGTCCAATCAAAGATTACCGGCCTACAGGTTATTTGAAGCTTTATTTACCACAAAGCTCTCATAAAGTAATCACCCGATACTAACCAAGCAATACTTCACAAAAGGTTGTAATATGCAAATGTGGCCCACATTTTTTTGGGGTGCTTATAAATGGATTGCAGGTGGTTGGTGAAACGGAGGAGAGAATGGGATTGAGGAAAGGGAAGCATCACACGCATGAGTGAGCAACACTGGGAGCTGAGGGAAAAACAAACAAGGGGGACAGGGGAGAGAAGAACACGGAGCAAAGGAGGAGAAGCTAACAAGAAAGCAAGAAGAGCCCAAAAAAAGACAGTATTAAAAGCAGGGGCAGAGATGCACACAAGGGTGAGAACAACACGGAGTGCAAGGAGGGTGGATGAGAAGCACACAAGAGAGAAACTTTCACAGGGGTGAGCATTTAGGGCAAGCACCCAGATGCAAAGAGAGCTAAAAACATGTTCTCTCATGGAGCGCTTAACCCAAAAAGAAAAAAGTTTGCTAAAAGTTATCAGTGGAAGGACAGAAGCTAGTCAATAAGAGATGGTAAGCAGGCTAAGCTCCAAGGGTGGGACAGATAGATAAGCTGGAACAATGAAAGCCATTGGAAAAAAGTAAGCAAATGAGACTGACAATAAAGGCAACCAAAGGTAAGCAATAGTGGGCTGAAAGCCCCTGTAAGTTTTTGAACTGTCTAGCAAGCTCGACCTGCAAGTGTACTTCAAATAGACCGGTTACCCAGCAGCTTTTAGACTTGCTGATTAACTAATTGCACACATTTACATTTTTTTCATGTAAGATGCACCCTGGAGAGAAGGCTTTTTGCTTTTTTTAGCAGTCTATCCCTGCTCTTGCTTCACACCATAGGAGACCCTCTACTTTTCCAGCCTGAGGCTACTAAAGATCAGGGTTAACCGTTCAGGAGTGGTTGCTTTAAACAAAAAATATGGGATCTGTTTGGTAAAATTAAGAAAGCTTGTGAATGTTGTTCCCAGTACATATTGCCCACTTTAACCTTTGTGCAGGACCCTTAAACCGAATTCTACACAGATATCAGCAACATGTGCATTATCCCTCTCAACTCCCCTAGCAAAGTATAATATTGAGATTGAAAGCTCTGACATGCAAGTTACAAAGTGAGCTCAGAGTTAATCTCTCTGCTCACTCCCTGTTCAACCTTTCTTCCTCCCTTTTCCCTAACTGTTCCCTCCTTTCCCCTACCTTGCTCTTCATCTCTGCCTCTTTTATCCCCCTACATGCTTTCTGTCTGTTCCCTCTACCTCACCTTTTATATGCCCCTCTACCTTTTTTCTCCTTTCAACCTTCACCCTCAGCATTTTTCTTTATTTGTTTTCCGCTCCTTTCTCTGCCCCATCTTCTTCTGTTATCCTCTTTTCTTTCATCATCTTTTCTCTCTCTCAGATGAGCTACCCTCACTTTTTTTCTCACTGGTCACTCTCACTGTTCCAACCTTGTCTATCCGTCTCTGCATATATCCTTATCTCTCTCACCATGCTTGTTCTCTCAGTTTCATAAACTCTAGTAGTGCTACTGCTTGTGAACTCAAAGTCTACATTCAGAAGCACAGTGCTGCTTCTAGCACTATAATTCACGGTTGGCTGTCAAATTCTGCTTGGACTGCATATGTTTGCTAGTTTCTTCATCTTTAAATACGTTCAACTATATATGAATATGAATTGTTGCACAATACTCCAATGTCTAATATAACTAAAGAATTAGGGGTGGGCAGAAAACTACGCTCCGCCAGCGTAGCAGATAAAGCCAGTCACTCCTGCTCACCGGCCCGGTCCCTGCTCCTGAAAGCAGCCAGGCCGGGGAGAGCCTCCCCGGGCCTGGTGGACCCCTGTCTCCAGCTCCCGGACCCTCAGCTGGCTTACAGGACGGGGGGTTCCCGCACCCCGGGGCCTGCCAGACGGAGCACGAGCCCCGGGCCCGGACCCAGCTTCCGAACCCTAGCCAGGCCGGGGAGACCCTCCCCGGGCCTCGGTGGACACCCTTCCCCAGCGCCCGGACCCTCGGCTGTCTTGCAGGACGGGGGGCTCATGCACCCCGGGGCCCGCCGGATGGAGCACGAGCCCCGGGCCTGGTCCCAGCTTCCGAACCCTAGCCAGGCCGGTGAGAGCCTCCCCGGGCCCCGGTGGACACCCTTCCCCAGCACCTGGACCCTCGGCTGGCTTGCAGGATGGGGGGCTCCCGCACCCTGGGACACAGGGACGGAGCACAAGCCCCGGGTCCGGGCCCAGCTTCCGAACCCTAGCCAGGCCAGGGAGAGCCTCCCCGGGCCCCGGTGCACACCCTTCCCCAGCGCCCAGACCCTCGGCTGGCTTGCAGGATGGGGGGCTCCCGCACCCTGGGACACAGGGACGGAGCACAAGCCCCGGGTCCGGGCCCAGCTTCCGAACCCTAGCCAGGCCAGGGAGAGCCTCCCCGGGCCCCGGTGCACACCCTTCCCCAGCGCCCAGACCCTCGGCTGGCTTGCAGGACGGGGGACTCCCGCACCCTGGGACACAGGGACGGAGCACAAGCCCCGGGTCCGGGCCCAGCTTCCGAACCCTAGCCAGGCCAGGGAGAGCCTCCCCGGGCCCCGGTGCACACCCTTCCCCAGCGCCCAGACCCTCGGCTGGCTTGCAGGACGGGGGGCTCCTGCACCCTGGGACACTGGGATGGAGCACGAGCCCCGGGCCTGGTCCCAGCTTCCGAACCCTAGCCAGGCCGGTGAGAGCCTCCCCGGGCCCCGGTGGACACCCTTCCCCAGCACCTGGACCCTCGGCTGGCTTGCAGGATGGGGGGCTCCCGCACCCTGGGACACAGGGACGGAGCACAAGCCCTGGGTCCGGGCCCAGCTTCCGAACCCTAGCCAGGCCAGGGAGAGCCTCCCCGGGCCCCGGTGCACACCCTTCCCCAGCGCCCAGACCCTCGGCTGGCTTGCAGGACGGGGGGCCCCCGCACCCTGGGACACTGGGATGGAGCACAAGCCCCGGGTCCGGGCCCAGCTTCCGAACCCTAGCCAGGCTGGGGAGAGCCTCCCTGGGCCCCGGTGGACACCCTTCCCCAGCGCCCAGACCCTCGGCTGGCTTGCAGGACGGGGGGCCCCCGCACCCTGGGACACTGGGACGGAGCACAAGCCCTGGGTCCGGGCCCAGCTTCGGAACCCTACCCGGGCCGGGGAGAGCCTCCCCGGGCCCCGGTGGACACCCTTCCCCAGCGCCCGGACCCTCGGCTGGCTTGCAGGACGTGGGACTCCCGCACCCTAGGACACTGGGACGGAGCATAAGCCCCGGGTCCGGGGACTTGTGCTCCGTCCCAGTGTCCACGTCGCCACGTCTGATCTGAGGTCGTAGTCGGAAAGAAAATGCCGGAGGGGGCGCTAGGTGGCGCACTAGCGGAATGGCTGCCACTGTGTGAAGCTCCCGCAGTTTGGCCGAACTATCCGCTATTTATCCTTGATAATCGAGCTGCTGTTCCATTTCAACGGTGACCTTTGCCGGCGGAACCGGGGGGGCGTCTGGGACCGAGCTTGTGGAGGACAGCGAGGTTCCTTTGTGCCCACAGCGCGGAATTGCTGACTGCCGCCTGAGTAACTGCTTGGACGCAGCTGCTGTGTGACGGCTGTGGTGGCTACGTTAGACCGGGGCTTCCCTCGTGGCGCCCAGCCCGTCCGCGTGATCTGAGGTGCGCGGCGCCTCCCGACGATCTGCGGGCTGAAGGGCTCCCCCGCCACCAACGAGATACTGGGACTGCGCTGCCCGATGCCTCTATGCTGAGGACACCGGGAGTACCGGACGATTGACGGATCAGCCATAAGCGGCTGTGCTGTCGAACCTGATTTCGACTGCTGATTGCAGCGCGGAGGTGGCAGGCCGACGCTAACCTTCCTAGAGGCGCGATCTGCTTTGGTGGAGTGGCCTGGAGTCTACGACCGCTGACGGTGAGGCGCTGCGAAGCCCCCTCGGGGCGGTATCCAAGTTGGTGTGCCGGAGACTGGAGCTCCCGATAGAGGCGGTAAGAGATCGGCGGCCGCACTCAAATCCTCGCAACCATTAGTGACATTGCTGGCGCAGCGGAGGCGCTGTGGTGCATTACATCGGGAGCGGAGGGCGCGTCGTGGGCTGCGGATGGCTGCCTGCACCCGTAGTGGCGCACTATCTGGCGGGTCTGTGGATCGCTGGAACTGACTGAGCCTACTCCTGCCTGCTGTCACACGGGGAAATCGACGTTGCATGAGCAGTTTTGACCCTTGACGAGGGGAGATTGTTCTATTGGCTGAAGTGTCCCCGGGTCTGGCCCGTATAAGAAAACTGTAACTTGGCTCTCCGGCGCAGGGGATGCTGGTGTGGATGCGGGTGTTGCGGTGAGCTCTGGGGCCGCGGTGACGCCCTTGCCTCTTAGCCGCTGTCTGCTGGTGTGTGCTGCTCTTCCCTACTTTCCTTCATCTCTGTACGGTTGCTGCTGATGGTCGCTACGTGGTGGGAGGGGAGCCACCCACCATTGCTGTTTGCTGCTGCGCTCTTGCACTGGGAGTGAAGGGAGGCGACGGGACCTGACGAGGGTGACTCAATAGCAGAGAACCTGCCCTTCCGACTGGGAGCTCCCCGAATTCCTTCTCCTCCTGGATCGTCCCCTTGACGGCTACTAAGTAGGAGCCACAGTTCAGCTATGGGAAACCAGACACGAAGCAGTCGCGCATTAACTTTGAGCCAAAAAAAATCTATGCGCTCCCAAACAGCTGAGATGGACGCAGGGGCAGAAATGGGTGCCTCGGGTGGGGGCACTTGCCCAGAAGTTGACATGAAAACACTTATGTTGGAGGTCCGACAGGGGTTAACGACTCTGGCTGACAAAATGGACTCCATGACATCACGTATAGATAGTATAGTGCACAAGATTGATCAGCATGGAGAACGCATTACGGAAGCGGAACGCAGGATATCCGATAGTGAAGACGCAACGTCTCGACTCCAAGCTAATGTGACCCAAATGGACAAATTACTTAAAGTAATAGCAGCGAAAAACGAGGAGTTGGAAGCGAGGAGTCGAAGGAATAATATACGCTTGCTTGGTATCCCGGAGCGTACCAATACGGGCCAGATGGAATCCTACATTGAAAGATTGCTCCTGGCCACCATAGGGGCGGAGGCCTTGTCGCCACACTTCATTGTAGAGCGCGCACACAGGGCACTTGGTCCTCGTCCGCCCCCGGGATGCACTGCCCGCCCGATCATAGCCCGCATTCTTAATTACCGGGATCGTGACACTGTCCTGCGTGTAGCCCGCGCAAAGAAAACACTGCAATTCGAAGGTACACCATTCACAATTTATCCGGACTTCATGGCATTGGTTCAAGAAGAAAGACGACGGTTTCTTTCAGTGAAGCAAAAATTACGTCACGCCAATATAGATTATGCATTACTTTATCCTGCACGACTGCGAGTTACACATCAGGGAAAACAGATGTTCTTTACCAAGCCTCAGCAGGTGGAGGACTTCCTAAAGCGCCTACGGAAGACTAAAGAAGCAGACGCTATCTCTGAGAACCTTGATGCAGTTGACTGATTAGTGATGTGCTGGATTATTCTACATGGGTGATGTATTTTGTTAGAGCACAGTTGCCGCAGGTCTGGGCACGGTAACCATGAAGGGAGGGATGGATATGTTGAGTGATGATGGGTCCGCGGCGGCTCACTACAGGTTCGTCATTATATGTTACTAGCTCAATGGATCCTTACGGCCGAACACCCCCACTGACTGAAGCAGAGGCGGGTGTCCCAACTATTTGCCTCGAGGTCGGTGAGGGCAGGGTGGGTCACCTAGACGGGCCCCCCACAAGGGAGAACCCCTGCTAGACATACACCCTATGCATAAGAGGGCTGTTGAGTGGGAGGAGGGAGGGTGTGGGCTTTTCATTGGCATGATTGGGATGTCAGTGTGGGAGGGGGTGGGGGGGGGAAATTACATGGTTTTGTTGTTTTGCACTGTATACATTTATGATGTCTGTAGTCCTAGTGATACACAAGCATAGTACACTTTATGTTTATCTGTTGAGACTGATATGTCGCAGCGAGGTGCACAGATAGGATCTGAAGGTTCCCCTGATCCCGGTTTACGATTCATCTCCTGGAATGTTCGGGGGTTGGGTGATCCTCGTAAGCGTAGACAAATAGTTTCCTACCTTGAACGTCACCATATACAGGTGGCCATGTTACAGGAGACCCATATCGACCCCCGGAGGCCCTCCGGGTTCGCCAGCAAATGGGCTGACCACAGAATCTTCGCTTCCTATTCCTCGTATGCGAGGGGGACTGCCATCCTGATTAAAAAACGTACACCCTTCACGCTAGTGGGCTCCACTGCGGACCCTCAGGGCCGCTATGTCTTGGTTTGGGGCAAGGTGGGCACGGTATCAATTGTGCTGGTTTGCTGTTATGGTCCCAATGTGGACGCTCCTGAATTTTTCACGGTGCTTTGGGGTAAGGTACTGGAGCTGGGAGGCGCACAGGTGATATGGGGTGGGGATTTCAATGTGGCTCTCCAGCCGACTCAAGACAGATCGAACCCAGCCCCGCATCATTACACTAGGGCACAAGCGGTTCTAATGGACATACTTCAAGAGGGTGGTCTAGTAGATGTCTGGCGTCTTCGGCATGTGCTGGTTCGGGAGGGTACGCATACTAACACTTATGCAGGCTCCTGGGCACGGCTAGATTATTTCTTACTCTTGCGTGATCTTGCTCCCTCAATCGCTTCCATCACTCATCTGGCTAAAACATTTTCTGACCATTCCCCAGGTCAGATGGAGATTCTCATGCCTGGCTGTGCCGCGCCTAGAAGGTCTTGGCGATTGCAACCCATGGCCCTTCTTGATCCCCTGTTTCATGACGAACTAGGTGAAGAGATAAAGGATTTTTTCGATAGAAATAGGCGATCGGTGGACTCCATAGAAATACTGTGGGAAGCCTTTAGGTCACCATCCGGGGTTTTTGCATCTCGAAAAGCTTTGGGGTTCTGAAAGATTTGCGGAGCACGCTGCAGAGGCTGGAGCTCGAGTTGCAGGCGTTGGAGCGTGAGATGGCAAGGGGGTCCAACGGGGGATTGCAAGTGCAGTTTAAAGAGAAACTTACCGAATACGGAGCCACTGCGGAACGGGAGGCCAATTTCAAGGGCAAATTTTGGAAGGCCAGGAGGTATGGTGAGGGTGACCGACCTGGCAGAGTGCTGGCGGATATGATTCGGAAAACTAGGGGTGCACAGAGTGTTCTGGAAATTCAAGGCCAGGATGGGTTGGCCTGCGTTGATACTGCTGACATCGTGGCCACTTTCACTGAGCACTATTCCGCGCTGTATACCTCGCGGCGTCAGGGCAGTATGGAGTTAGATACTTATTTGGAGGCTGTGGCTCTGGGATGGCTCGAAGATCATCATTGGGAGTTTCTCAGTGCCCCATTTGAAATTGACGAAATCAAAGAGGCAATTATGCAACAGAGATCTGGCAGGGCCCCAGGGTTAGATGGCCTACCGGCTGAATTTTATAAGGCTTACATCGATATAATGGCCCCAGTATTGAAAGACGTCTACCTGGAATCCATGGAGGGGGGCAGGCTGCCCCCATCTATGAGAATGGCCCTGATAACTTCATTACTGAAACCGGATAAAGACCCTACCTCATGTGACTCCTACAGACCCTTGTCGTTACTGAATTGCGACACTAAAATATTAGCCAAGATCCTCGCCAATAGGCTGCTGCTCTTAATAGATATACAACAAACAAATGATGGACGGAATGCTGACAATGCAGACATTCTCCCCCAGTCAAGAGATCTGGGTTAAATCCATCGTTCTTTTGCCCACTACACCACCCCAGTTTGGACATGGCCATATGCAAATCAGTCTTGACCCTGTGCCTCATGGGAACAGTCCAGCCCGAACTGCCAAGCCATGTCTTCCCTGGACCGGAATCAAGCATCCTAGGACCGGTTTCTGGCTATCAGCCGTCATCAGCCAGGATAGCTTGACTCCAGTGGCGTAGTGAGCACGGATCCCACGTCTGGGAATACCCATCCCACTTAGGGCGAAAAGCGTTACAACAAACAAATGATGGACGGAATGCTGACAATGCAGACATTCTCCCCCAGTCAAGAGATCTGGGTTAAATCCATCGTTCTTTTGCCCACTACACCACCCCAGTTTAGACATGTCCATATGCAAATCAGTCTTGACCCTGTGCCTCATGGGAACAGTCCAGCCCGAACTGCCAAGCCATGTCTTCCCTGGACCGGAATCAAGCATCCTAAGACCGGTTTCTGGCTATCAGCCGTCATCAGCCAGGATAGCTTGACTCCAGTGGTGTAGTGAGCACGGATCCCACGTCTGGGAATACCCATCCCACTTAGGGCGAAAAGCGTTACAACAAACAAATGATGTCACCCCGAGTGGGAAGGGTATGCTCAGACGTGAGTCCCTTGCTCTCCATGCCACTGGAATAAAGCTATCCTGGCTGACGAGGGTTGAAAGCCCGAAACCGGTCCTAGGATGCTTGTTTCCAGTCCAGGGAGGACCTGGCTTGGCAGTTCGGGCTGGACTGTTCCCATGGGGCACAGGGTCAAGACTGATTTGCATATGGCTGGGTTCAAACTGGAATGGCATGGTGAGCAAAAAACGATGGATTTAGGCCCAGATCTCTGTACTGGGGTGAATGTATGACATTGTTCTGCATTCTGTCCATCAATTGTTGTTTTTGCATTTGTCACCCCGAGTGGGAAGGGTATGCTCAGACGTGAGTCCCTTGCTCTCCATGCCACTGGAATAAAGCTATCCTGGCTGACGAGGGCTGAAAGCCCGAAACCGGTCCTAGGATGCTTGTTTCCAGTCCAGGGAGGACCTGGCTTGGCAGTTCGGGCTGGACTGTTCCCATGGGGCACAGGGTCAAGACTGATTTGCATATGGCTGGGTTCAAACTGGAATGGCATGGTGAGCAAAAAAACGATGGATTTAGGCCCAGATCTCTGTACTGGGGTGAATGTATGACATTGTTCTGCATTCTGTCCATCAATTGTTGTTTTTGCATTTGTCACCCCGAGTGGGAAGGGTATGCTCAGACGTGAGTCCCTTGCTCTCCATGCCACTGGAATAAAGCTATCCTGGCTGACGAGGGCTGAAAGCCCGAAACCGGTCCTAGGATGCTTGTTTCCAGTCCAGGGAGGACCTGGCTTGGCAGTTCGGGCTGGACTGTTCCCATGGGGCACAGGGTCAAGACTGATTTGCATATGGCTGGGTTCAAACTGGAATGGCATGGTGAGCAAAAAAACGATGGATTTAGGCCCAGATCTCTGTACTGGGAATGTATGACATTGTTCTGCATTCTGTCCATCAATTGTTGTTTTTGCTCTTAATAGATAAGCTGGTGCTGCCTGATCAGGCTGGTTTTGTGCCGGGACGGGCTACATCGTTTAATCTCCGCACATTATTTTCCACACCCCAGAATATAGCGCCGGATCTGTCCATGGCTGCAATTTTTCTTGACGCCACGAAGGCATTCGATTCTGTTGAATGGGATTATCTCAATGCAATTCTTCTCCGAATGGGCTTTCCATTACCCTTCGTGGCTTGGGTTAGCCTGTTATACACTGATCTCACAGCCCGCGTTCTCATAAACGGACATGTCTCTGCTGAGTTTCCCATATCCCGAGGCACGAGGCAAGGGTGTCCGTTATCCCCGTTGCTCTTCGCCCTTGCAATAGAGCCTATCGCGTGTAAATTACGACAACAGCACCGTGAACGCGCCCTCCGCTGCAATTTAAGACACATCCTCATATCGCTCTATGCGGACGACATAACCTTATACATCAGAGAACCGCAGGATAACCTGAACCCAGTTTTGCGTGAATTTATATTATTTGGTCACCTCTCGGGCATCCAAATTAACTGGGAGAAATCCCTGATTTTTCCTCTCACGCCAGCGGTTCCCCGGTTTACGCCTGATTTTCCGCTGGTCTGGTGTGATACCGATTTTCGCTACCTGGGGATCCAAATTGGGAATACCCGAGATGAGATATTACGGCTTAACTACGGTACAGCGATTGAACGTCTGTCCCGCAACGTAGCGAGATGGATAGCCTTGCCATTGTCTATGGCCGGGCGAGCCTCTTTAATCAAAATGGTAGTGCTCCCACAATTTTTGTATCTGTTCTTAAACATCCCCTATCCCCCGGGGCGCCATTTCTTCAACTCCCTTCGAACTGAACTTTTGAGACTGTTTTGGGGAGGTAAACAGCCCCGCCTGAAATGGACGGTACTTACGCGTCCCTATGCGCAAGGTGGATTTGACCTCCCAGACTTCGAACTGTATTATTCATGCACTCAGGCGCAGCACGCTTATTATTGGATGCACCCCTCGAGTTTTCTGCCACAGGTAGCGGCGGAGGAATGGCTATCGAACCCGATTCCATTGAGCGGGGCGATACATATGCCACCACCGGCTAGAAATACGCCCTTTACCACTGTGACAGGCACACTCACTGCATGGTGTGCCATTGGGCAGCGTCTTAATGCTGCGATGCTATACTCCCCACTGATGCAGCTTTCTTATCATCCACAATTGCCTCTGCTCCAAGAACGTGGGTTTCATAGATTGTGTGAGCGATTGCAGATAGGCACGTGGGGGGATCTTTTCATACAGGGCAGGTTTCGATCAAGTGATCAGTTTTTCCTCCAGGCGGTTCCCACTCTGCTAGACACCTTTTTATATTTGCGGCTTCAACAGGGGTTGCGGAGTGTTCTGCCGGAATATCCCAAAGAACCGGATTCACTGGTACCGCTCCATCGTATGTTGTCTGCTGATAATCCGGGGCATATGGTTTCTACGTTGTACCACACGGTCCGTGCTCTTCAGCCAGAGCCTGTGCATATCGCAGTGCGACAATGGTCTATTGACTTAGGTGTTGAACTATCGCCGGAGCAGTGGGGGTATTGCTGTAGGCAAGTTGCGCGCATTTCAGCCAGCTGTAGATTGCGGATTATCCATTATCGATATATTCATCGTCTCTACTGTACACCCGTAAAATTATATCCACTCAAGCTACGTGAGACTGCCAGCTGCGACCGCTGTGGTAGCCCGGAGGCTGGCTTCATGCATCTTGCATGGGATTGCCCCAGAGTCTTGGGCTATTGGCATAAAATTTTTGAAGCTCTTGCGCAGATGACGTCTGTTGTCGTGTCCTGTAGTCCTCTTGTAGCTCTGTTGGGATACACTGAGCAGCTCCCGCAAGGGTATCGTCGATATGTTTCACTGGCGCTCTTATTGGCGAAGCGTAGGGTGGCGTGCAGATGGGGTAGGGGGCGTGCCCCCAAATTTAAGGATTGGTTAGCAGATCTGATATACAGCCAGGACCAAAGCTCTATATATGCGGATACGCTGCCCCGCAGCTCCAGACCGCGTGATATATGGGGCCCATTGAAACATTATCTCCTGGCGCACACTGATGAGACCCCCACATAAAAAGCATGGTTACAAATGGCGTGATGGTGGCTGGGTATTCGATTTAGGGCCCCTTGGGCTGAGACAGGTTCTGGGAATGTTTTGAGGGGACCTGGCTGAGATCGGCTGGGGATAATATTGAATATATGTGCCCTGTTTGGATGGACTTCCCGGTGGTCTGCTCTTATATGCCTCATGACAAGATAGATATTTGTGGTGCACATTTGCGGCCCTTGGACTTCTACATGGACAATGGGAGACGGGGTACAAGTAAGAAATAATTGGACATTGCTGTTTGCCTCGTTTCTGAAGGGTGACATGCTGTGTATCACTGATGTATATGTTGCATTGGTTTACTATCGGTTTTGTACTACTTACATGGGCTTTTTCTATGTAAAACTCAATAAATAAAGTTTAAAAAACAAAAAAAGAAAATGCCGGAGCGTTAAGGGGGAGCCGGGGAAGGCCAGACCCCTGCCGGAGCAGGGGCCTGGCGTACCCGGCAGCACGGGCCCTCTTTCCCCGGATCGCGTCTGGAGGGGTTTCACCCTCGCCGGGAAGCCGGCCGAGGAGGAGGGCGCCCGAGGCGCGGGCAGCCGGTGGGACACC
Source organism: Triturus cristatus (assembly GCF_964204655.1). Classification (NCBI taxonomy): domain Eukaryota; kingdom Metazoa; phylum Chordata; class Amphibia; order Caudata; family Salamandridae; genus Triturus; species Triturus cristatus. Next base: position 581,879,939 of record NC_140579.1, on the reverse strand, counting down.
ACGGACAGCCACGCGCGGCACACAGCTAGGCGCCCCGGGACGGGCCCGGGGCAGACCGGTCGCCTGGCCCCCTTCTCGGGGGGCCAGGCGCGCCGGCAGCGTACCTCCGCAGCAGGACCCAGCCAGGGACCCTGCCATGGTCGATCGGGGGGGGTCTGACCTTGTGGGGGGACGAAGGGGAAGCGGAGCTCACCCTGCGATGGCCCCAGCCGCGTCCTGGGGAAGCCCCGGGGTGATTGACGATCGAGCAACCCTCAGACAGGCGTAGCCCCGGGATGAACCCAGGTCCGCAAGGTGCGTTAGAAGTGTCGATGATCAATGTGTCCTGCAATTCACACTAATTCTCCTGCGTTCTTCGTCGACACGCGAGCCGAGTGATCCA